>NC_077228.1:40686626-40692018 GCF_027887165.1 Monodelphis domestica | reverse complement strand
GTCTATCTGGTCCCAAGTCCAATGCTTTATTCACTGTGCCACCTAACTTGCCCAGCAAGCATGTATCACATTTACTAAATCTGTCCCTGTCTTTAAGAAGGCAAGATTCTAATGAGGGATATAACATGACACATACATTAAAACATTTAAAAAGAAAGATTTTCTTCAATAAAACCTCTGACATCAAATACTTCAGCATCACAAACTATGAAAATGACATTAAGGAAGAGGCACCACCATCCTACGTTGCCACTGTCCTCTAAGGAACTCCCCATGTTATTTGTAAGAGAAATATGGCACAAGATCTTTTTAGATTTTTTAAAGATTTTTTAGAAAAAGAAACTTTCTGCATAATTGTCTTCTCCATGAGAAAAATGGGTTCTTTGGGCTGTTTTGCTTATAGATTTCTTTCTGAGTACTTATCACAGTTCTTTGCACACAGTAAGTGGGTAATAAATGCGGAAATCATTTATTTGTTTATACATAAAATGCAAAGTAGGGTACAAGGTAACCCTTAGAGAGCAAAGTGCTAGCATCTGAGCATGGGAATAGGGGAGCCTGGAAAAACCACTAATATTCACCTGGTTTCCCAGTCTAGGTATATTTTAATTACTCTCATTGACAGGAGTAATCCCTATAAATTGGAAATCATCTAGATGTTCTCATCCTTTACAAACTTATGCCTGTGTCATCCCATAAATCTTTCTCAGCAGCATAAAACATAAATATATGGAATTCCAAAGGAAACCAATTATAGCATAATACATTTTCAATTTTTTTAAGTTCATGGGTGCCCAGGTAAAAATCCTAGTCTTCCTTCTTTCAAAAGTCTTTCAAATTATGACCCAGATGAACTCTAGCCTAACCTCATGGGATCTTTAGTCAGGGCAGCTAGAATGATTTTCCATCTCTAGTGGCCTTGTTCTAGGCTCTTGATAATTGAATGGCTACCAATGGAGCAGACATATTGTCTAGCAGATATCCCTTCTCCTTTCTATGTGACTGTCCTATTTCTATTTCTGGCCACATTTCTTTAAAAATATGGGCTGATTTTCCTGCTCAGTTCTTCATTTGAAACACCCAGTAACCCAGACATATCAAACATGCTGCTTGGGGGCCTGATGGGGCTTGCAACACCCCCAAAGTGCCCTCAAACCTGATTAAAATGTAATTGGGGACATATTTAATGAAATAAATTAAAATTTACTAAAAATCTAGATAATATTACATTTTAAAACAGAGGCAATATGTGACTCACAAGGATCTTTATGCATGTGTTAGTGACTCTCATTTCTTTTTGAGTTTAACACTGCTGCTGCAACCTACTCATATTCCTAATGTGTCTCTCCATTGCTGTTTAGGTCACCTACAACTTTAATTCTTCAGTGATTGGTATTACAATATTCATGACCATATTGCTTCTATAGAAAAATATTGATGTCAAAAAGATGGGCCTTTTTTTAAAGGGAAATGCTTGGGGTTATCAAAAGCATGAAACAATTTCCCAAATGAGATCCCACCTGCTCTCCTCCCTGTTAATTCTGAGCTCAGTCCATTGTCTATCTGCAGTGTCTGCCCAAGAGACACACTCTAATCTATCAACTCTGTCACCTGTACACCTAACTATATGTCATAATTTCCTGTCTTCAGAGAAAGAGTTTGTAGGTGCTAGATGTGGCGAGCATCAAATAACATGAGAAATATTTAATTGATTATTTTAGCAGGCAAGAAATAACTGGTTACCAATATGGAAGTCATTTGTGAATCAGCTTAACACAAAAAAGACAATCAACTTGTTAGAGCAAAGATTAAAATCAATATCAAATAGAAGGATGAATAAAATGGGAGGATGCAATCTGCAGTTAAAATAATTTCTAGTTAAGCAAGCTATTTCTACCCAGAAGTGGGAAAGAGAGAAACATTGACACAAACTACCAGTATGCCCTAAGAAAGTTTAACTGCTGCGAAACCATCATTACAAGGTAATCACAAGAGCCTAGAGACCACCTAAACCAATAAACACTTGATTTTCTTCAAAGTGGAGGGTGACCATGGGCAGCATCAATTTAAAGCACTAACTTCTTTGTAAAACCTTACAGGGAGAGTTGGAAGAAAGGGAGAAGCAAGTGTTGTTTCTGAAAAAATGAGAAACAATGAAGTTGGAAATGATTCTAATTTCCCAGGCTAAAAATCACATGAGGTTAGGCTACAGTTCATCTGGGTCTTAGCATTTGAAGAACTGAAAGACCCCTTTAGGAAGAAAAGGGATTTTTCACCTGGCGCTGATGAACTTAAAAAAAAATGATAACTATATTTCAATATAATTGGTTTCCTTGGAAATCCTATGCATTTTTATTTTATACATTCTAAAACAGTATTCTAAGAGGAACAAAGAAGAAGGGAAGGGAAGGGAAGGGAAGGGAAGGGAAGGGAAGGGAAGGGAAGGGAAGGGAAGGGAAGGGAAGGGAAGGGAAGGGAAGGGAAGGGAAGGGAAGGGAAGGGAAGGGAAGGAAGGGAAGGGAAGGGAAGGAAGGGAAGGGAAGGGAAGGGAAGGGAAGGGAAGGGAAGGGAAGGGAAGGGAAGGGAAGGGAAGGGAAGGAAGGGAAGGGAAGGGAAGGGAAGGGAAGGGAAGGGAAGGGAAGGGAAGGGAAGGGAAGGGAAGGGAAGGGAAGGGAAGGGAAGGGAAGGGAAGGGAAGGGAAGGAAGGGAAGGGAAGGGAAGGGAAGGGGAAGGGAAGGGAAGGGAAGGGAAGGGGAAGGGAAGGGAAGGAAGGGAAGGGAAGGGAAGGGAAGGGAAGGGAAGGGAAGGGAAGGAAGGGAAGGGAAGGAAGGGAAGGGAAGGGAAGGGAAGGGAAGGGAAGGGAAGGGAAGGGAAGGGAAGGGAAGGGAAGGGAAGGGAAGGGAAGGGAAGGGAAGGGAAGGGAAGGGAAGGGAAGGGAAGGGAAGGGAAGGGAAGGGAAGGGAAGGGAAGGGAAGGGAAGGGAAGGGAAGGGAAGGGAAGGGAAGGGAAGGGAAGGGAAGGGAAGGGAAGGAGTTAGTATTTCTTTTATCTATTATGTGCCAGACTCTGTGCTAAGCTCTTTACAAATGTAATTTCACCTAAATTTCACAACCCTTGAAGGTAGGTACTACTATTGTCCCTGCTATACAATTGAAGAAACTGAGGTATAAAGAAATTAAGTGACTTACCCAGGGATACTGCCAGTAAGTACCTGAGGCTAAATTTTAATTCAGATCATTTTTACTCCAAACCCAATGTCCTATTCTCAATGTCAACTAATTTGGAATCAGGAAATCTGGGTTTTAATTTTGCCTTATAGGTATTAGTAATATATTGATGAGCATTTTATTTAATTTCACATAACCTTGGCTTCCTCAACAGCAAAATGGAATTAAAACAATTACTTTACCTCAAAAAGTTGTTGTTAAGCTCAAATAAGAAAATATATGTTAAGCATTTTGCAAACCTTAAAGCATTACATGCACACGTTGCAATTATTTTCATTTTTCTTGAAACTCTCATTCAGAGCATTAAACATGAACTAGACAGTGGTGCTAAAGCTGAGTCTTGAAGGAAATTGGGTATTACATGAGAAGGAAATGGGGAGAGAGGACTTTCCAGGCATAGGAGGAAGGCCAGTGCAAAGACTGTGAAGACCCAGAGATGAGAGATGGAGGGTCATGTCTAAGGAAGCTGAGAAGCAGTTTGGCTGGAACCCAGAGGGCGTGGGAAGAAGTAATGAGCAATAAGGCTGGTAAAACCTGACCTCATTATGAAGGCGGCCTTGGTACACTGAGCACCAATGTCAGAAGGGTTAGTATAGATCATTGATCTTTCATTTTGTAAATGAGGAAATAAATATGAAGAAGAGGAAGATGCCAAGTGTTTTGTTTTGTTTTTGTTTGTTTGTTTGTTTTAAGATAGGGCAGAGCCAAGATTAGAACCCAGGTCTCTGGATAGTCATTGGTACTCACTCCATTCCACCTTATTGCCTATCACTTCATTATCACTTCTACTGGAGAATATCACCCCTGATTTTGCTACAATCTTTCCTCTAAAACAGAGCTTCTCGACTTTTGTGTTCATGTCATGGACCACTTTAGCCATCTGGAAACCTTCTCCAAATCATGTTTTTAAATAATTGAAGAAATGTAGAATTTTCAGTTAAAGGTTAGGGGAAAACAATATGTATTTGTTGATTTTTTTCTGATCCAAGTTCATAGACCCTCTGAAATATATCCATAGAATTATTGAGGAGTCTTTGGCCCAGGTAGTGAGCCCTAGCTCTAAAAAAACATACTGATGGTAGGTTATATTGGCCCATGGTGAAAGGTGATGGGTGCATATGAAGAAGGTTCCTCTTTTTTTCAACAGAAGAAATCTTGGTTCAGAGTATTTCTGTCAGTACTCTCAGTCTATCTTGACTTTTACAGTTTCTAACTCTCCTGGGAATATTTCCATCCAAATAAAAGGCATGAATGGCTTTTGGCTAGACTCATTCTATCCACCTTTCTAGACACTTGGAAAAAATTATTTTTATAGCTACCGAAAGGAACTTAGAGTTCAGTATAGATATTAACGAAGTTCTAAAGTCACAGAATTTTGGAGCAAAAAGGAACCACAGAGATTATTTCATTTTACAATGGCAAAACAAAGCCTGAAAGCTCAACAGGACCAAGCTCACAAAGCTAGCTAATGGAAGAACTGGGACCAGGTCCAGGATTCTTGAAGTCATTTACCCATTTCCAGAGACACAATGAGGGTTGGGTATCTGGGGCATTATTTTGGGGCACTGCATTTAGAAGATATAGAAATTACTTGCAAACGTCAGCATCATAGAAACAATAAGGCTTGATATCTAGTTAACACGAATAATTGTGGTTTTTTAAAACAATTATTTTCTGTCTTGGTATCAGTTCCAAGACAGAAGAACAGCAAAGCCTAGCTGATTTAGAGACTTACCAAGGGTCACACAGCTAGGAATTGCTGACTTTCAGATTTGAATCCAGATCCTCTACACTCAATCCACAGTGCTGCCAAGCTTTCCTGCAAGAATAATTGTTAAAATAAGAAGCTATCAGATAACAAGACTGGATTAACTCCTCCCTGGCCTCCTCTTTCTTCCTTTAACCATCAATGGCCTCATACTAGTGTCCTGAGGTGTCCACTCTTCTCCCAAAGGGTGATATCATCTAACCTCCCCTGATTAAATTAGAAAACATTTCATTCTACTTATTTTAGACAGTTATAGCACTTGCCCTGAGCTCAAAAACTTCTTAGTGAATAGCTCCTTCCTTCTTTCCTACCATGCTACTCTTCCTAGCCAATTTTAGATATCAATTAGCTGAGAATCTTAAAGATAAGGGGCGGGGAGGGGGGGATGATAGTAACC